>NC_133328.1:487399888-487402388 GCF_042186555.1 Aquarana catesbeiana
TGCACAGGTACACTTAAGAGATAATTCCACTTTTGTGGGAAAAAATAGCAAATAAAAAAAAAATAATATAGCATTGCTATATAGTAATTTTGTAATTAAATGGTTATTAACATAATCTTTTCTTTTCATTCTGCAGCCGTGTAATTTTCTGTAAAATGCAATGCAATATGGCAACCTGGAGGCATTCTGTACACAGATGGTGTACAGAACACCCCCCAGAAATGTCATTTCCTGCTTGTGTAATTGGTCACTGATTTTCACAGAAGTCTACACTAAGATACAAACCAGATTTTAAAGTGATACTAAAGTCTTGTTTTTTTTGTTTCAAAATAATAAACATGTCATACTTACCTCCTCTATGCAGTGTTTTTGCACAGAGCAGCCATGATCCTCCTCTTCTCGGGTCCCTATTTGGCACTCCTGGCCCCTCCTCCATGTTGAGTGCCCCCACAGCAAGCATCTTACTATTAGAGCACCCCCTGAGCCAAGCTGCAGCTCTCTGTGTCAGTCCAGCAGCCTGGCTCCGGTCCCTGCGCCCTCTCTTTTCTCATTGACTCACTCACTTTGATTGATAGCAGCGGGAGCTAATGGCGCTTCGCTGCTGTCTCACCCAATGAGAAGGGAGAGTCCCAGACATGTGCATTTAGGCTTCGTTCCGAATCGAAATTCGGACAAATTTTTCATTATTCGGAAATTCAGATGCATCCGAATTTCCGAATTACAAAGTGATGAATTTAAACGAATCCGAAAAAAGCGAACGAATTCGAATCGAATTCAAAAAAATACTCGAATCGAATTCGAAAACATAATCGAATCGAAAACAAATTTGAATCGAATTTGAAAACAATAGAAATCGATTTTCTAAAAAATACAATAAAATAGAATATAAAATCATAAAGCAATAGAATACATACGGTATATATATAATTTTTTTTATTCTTTTTTATTGTTTTGCTATGCTTTTCTTTCTATTATTTTCTATCTTTAATAGTGTTTTCTATTCAAATTCAAATTCATTCTATACGAAATTCGAATTTCAGAACATGGCTTCTGAAATCGAATTTCGTATAGAATGAATTTGAATTTGAATAGAAAAGATCAGAATAGAAAAGGAAAATAATAGAAAAGAATAAACTAGAAAAACATATATTGTATTTTATTCTATTCTGTTCTTATTGTTTTTCTATTCTACTCTAATCTTTTCTATTCAAATTCAAAATCATTCTATACGAAATTTGAATTTCAGAAAATGGTTATATAGATATAGATATAGATATAGATATATAAACCAATTTCAGAAATTCTAATTTCGAAAATCAAATTAGAATAGAAGTAAAGAATAGAAAAGAATAGACTAGAAAAACAACAGAATTATATATATATATATATATATATATATATATATATTAATATATATATATATATATATATATATATATATATATATATATATATATATATATATAATATATATATATATATATATATATATATATATATATATATATATATATATATATATATATATATATATATAAAGTTCCAAAAAGGTTGCTGCACTTAAAAATTTGTTGCTTTATTCCATCAAATCTTTAGAAAAAGATTACAAAGCAAGTAGAGTCCATTCCAAACAGAATCATTACAATCATTTGTTCAGACAAAGATTACGTTTCAGGCTGATTTGTTCGCACCCTTCCTTAGATCAGTCAGAACACATCTGAACTTTATTTTTATATATACAAGGTCGGTGGGAGGACCTGTTTGCTGACACTAGATTGAAAGCTGTGTGTGGTTCTCCTCTACACTTCAATATATATATATATATATATATATATATATATATATATATATAATATTTTTTTCTATTCTGGTCTATTGTTTTCTATGCTATTCGTTTCTATTACTTTCTATTCTATTCTAACCTTTTCTATTCAAACTTGATTTCAGTCTATATGAAATTCGAATTTCGGAAGATGATAGATATATATATCTATCTATCTTATATATATCTCTATATCTATCTATCTATCTATCTATCTATCTATCTATCTATCTATCTATCTATCTATCTATCTATCTATAATATTGTTTTTCTATGCTATTCTTTTCTATTCTAAACTTTTTCTATTCGAATTTGAATTCATTCTAGACGAAATTCGAGAATGAATTTGAATATGAATAGAAAAGATTAGAATAGAAAATAATAGAAAATAGACTAGAAGAACAATAGAACAGAATAGAATAAAATATGATATATATATATATATATATATATATACATATAATACATATATATATTATGTTTTATTCTATCTGTTCTATTGTTTTTTTAGGTCCATTCTTTCCTACTCTATTCTAATCTTTTCTATTCGAATTCATTTTATACGAAATTTGAATTTCGGAAGATGGTTTTATATATTATATATATATATATAAATATGTATATATATAAATTTTTTCTATGCTGGTCTATGGTTTTTCTATGCTATTCTTTTCTATA